>NC_056730.1:522028556-522069104 GCF_019279795.1 Protopterus annectens | reverse complement strand
TGTGTACCATTTTGGTGTTGGTATGTAGGAGGACCAATAGTAAGGGAAACAACAGTGTCAGAAATGATTTCCTTCACAATATAATTACACTGTACTTCAGCCCACTGGTGGGTAGCTAGTCAGTGATACTGTAAACACATAATACACTGTTGTTACCTATTTCTTTGCTATAGCTAGAACAAGTTTTTTTTTGAATTATAAAAAAATCAACAGTAACTACTTTATTGAGTTTGGTGATCCAGTAATCAATTATCCAATGTCTATATTTCAAATTTAACTGATTTCTCACATAAGGCACTAACATATGACTTCTGTATTGCATCCACTACCTGGTCTTTATCATCACATAGATAACATAACAACCAAGTTATCCTAAAATAATGTGTAGTGTAGTCTACAGCAACAGGGTTTATACTACTAGCAAAATTACCTAAGTATCAGAACAGCAAAGCTTCTGTTGATTATAAATGTTTTTCTTTGATAAGATATGACAGGTATATTGCCTGTGTCAAGACATACCTTATAGATTTTTAGAACTTTGATTTTCCCTGTGTGCCTGACATGTGGACCTCTACATAGATCAATTAATGGACCACACCTGCAATTCAATAAATAAAATAATTAAATATAATTCAAAATTAAAGACAACAAATACTAAAATTCAATTATCAATAAAACAGTCCAACCTGAAAGCATAAACCTATCTACAATGTTTAAATATTTTTAACCAGAAAAAAAGAGCTAAAAATGTGTACAAAATTATAGCATTGAGAAAGAGGACACAAGAGAAAACCACCTAGCAACAGATCAGATTGTGGGTGTATATTAGGCCTGTGTGCGACAATTAACCAGGACAAGAGAAATTCCAAGTGTGTTACTGTGACCAGTCACAGAATTCTGAATGATTATGTACAGAAAACCACAGAAAAAGGAGGTTATTCTCTGAACTGAAGCATGAATCTGCAGGCATACAGAATTGCACTGGTGAGCCACACAAGGACAGGCAGATATTATGTCAGGCTGAGGCATGTCTGACATGCCACAGAATATACAGGCCACTCAGCAGTTCAGTGTACAGAAACACCCCATTGTATTGCACTCAGACTTCAGTGCAATGGAAAGTAATACAAGCACCACTTGCAAGTTGTTGGTGAAAGGTGCAAACTGTATATAGCAGAACAGGCTGATAGTATGCCAAGTGTAGCAGCACCAGCAATAGCACATACTGTAGAAATCCAACATTTCTTATATAATAATTCTTTGAAGAAACAGATTATGCAAGGAATAATGACATACTAAACTATACCAGCAAATGAAGGACAGGATGCATTGGTTACTGAAAAGGTCTGCTGGTGTGATTAACAATATACAGAAGAAGTGTAGGCTGGCATTACTGTTTCAGCCAAGACTTGAACTCTTTACAGAATATAGCTGCTTTTACACTATTCTAAATAAGTATGAAGTACTTCTCTTTTACCCCAGCAGGATAACACAGAAGGTAAGTCACAGGATTATCAACTGATAAACCTGGGTTTGAGAGCTGGTTGAGGCACAGCAGTATCTGTGAAGAAGGCGGCTAGGCAATCTACTTCTATAATATGCCAAGAGAACTCTATGGGGCCCTTCCTAAAGACTCACCATGAGTGTATTTTGACTTGAGTGTACATACTTACTTTTACTTTCATTTTACCTGGTAATGCTATCACTAATGGCAGCAGGTGGTAGCCAAACAGCACAGTTAGCTACATGTTTAGCTTAACCTGAGGGATTTGCTTTGATTTCTCTTACTGTGCTGTTAAGGTTTACACTACTCTGACTGTAGTTAGGAGTGTTTCACACTGGCACTAAATTTGTGTTCCAAAAGGACTGTGCTTGCAGACAGAATGGGTATCAGAGTGAGTGACAGCCGTGGATTGTGTTTCAGCTTTAGATTCAGAGGTATTGGCATGATCAGTTTTACATGTGAACAGCTATGCTGGAAAGGTGCACTGTTTTCATCTGGTAACAAAGAACGGACAGCAATACAGATGTTTGTTTCACAACTCGTACTCATGGTTTCATATGTTGGATTGAAGACTGGACTAATGTTTATTTCTCATTTTTGAGTGTTATCTGTGGCAGCTATTTTATCCTAAACACTCAGATGGGCTTTTTTGCTGTTTATTCATTTAAAGTTTGCCTGCCAAAACCTGCGGCACTGAAACATTTGTTACTCCAGAGGAATATGGTGGGACACTATACTGCTGTGTTTTGTACAAAATTCAAATTAAATGTCTGCAAGATTTGGAACTGGACTGAGTCTTTTTCCTGGGGCATGATGATGTCAGTTTTTATGTTAATTTAGGTTTATGTTTACTTTAATATAGGGGATTATGTTTACTTTAATATAAGGGATTATGACAAAATAGAAAAAGTATGTTGAACAGACTTTGACAGGTTACGACTAGGTTGTCGATCATAGCCTGCTTATTTTGTGTTCAAGACATGAACGCCAAGAAATTCACTTTGAATTGAAGCTTAAGAGGTGAATCTTAGCTTCCTTATCAAGAACACATAATTAAAGGGTTATGACTGAAGACCTGATAGGGTGGCCACAGTGGTTAGTGTTGTCACGTCACAGCAAGAGGTTCTCCGGTTTGATTCTTGGCTGGGGTACCTTTTGTGTGGGGTCTGCAAGTCCTCACTGCGGTCACGTGGGTTTCCTCTGGGTTCTCTAGCTTTCTCCCACATTCCAAGGCCATGCAGTAAGTGGATTGGACATTCTAAATTGGCTGTAGGTGTGAGAGTGGTACAGATAAACTACCATGGCAGGGGTAGCCACTGTGGGGTGTAAACCTTGGCTCAAAATGATTATCATGGCTGTAGTGACACCCTGACCTCATGTGTAAAATGTGAAAAGGAGTTGAGGATGGATGGACTGAAGACCTGATTACAATTCTTTGTAATTCACAGAGCTTATTGTACTCCATATATATATATACTGCTAGTTACAATAAAAAAATGCTAAGTGCCTTGCCACCTTTCAAAGACAAAGCACTTTGTGAGCAATGTCAGAAAGACAGTATAAAAATGCCTCTTCTGCTTCCACTCACCTTGCCGTGCTTCTCAACTGTCCAGATTTCTGCAGAATATCCAGACTTTTCCCTTCATATTTTTGGTCTGTTTTTTATAAAATCTGTGCTTTTCTGACAAATCACCCAGGACGGAAGTCATTTAACAATGACAGACTTCCATGTTTCAGAATTTAATATTTCAGAAAACACATGCTGACACAAATCCTGTTACTCTAGTAACTTTCTAAGTTTGTAAGTTAGGGACATATTACCAGCACAGACAGCAGGTAGAAACAAAATTGTTTATAATGAGAATAATAATAATAATAATAATAATAATAATAATAATAATAATAATAATAATAATAATAATAATGATGATAATAATCCTATATGTTAACTTGTTTTATTCTGTCACTGTAATATTACAAAACCAAAAATAGAAGTTGTGAAGTCTGGTAGAGATGGGTGGAGGCTGTCAGCCTAGTCAAATAGAATTTGGTACATAATTCTATCATTTGTAAATACGGTGAAATGCTGAACTTAAAACAATGTAGCAACATTGCCCTCTGCTATAAAGAAAGCTAAGTCAAGCATTTCTTGTTGGTCCTTTGAAATTAAAATTACTTTATGTCTGTTCCTTTGAAGTTACAATTTGGAGTCGATGAGTCTGGAGTAAGCATCCTGCCTATTGTTTTAACTTAAGGAATAATTATTAGAGTTTACATGTGGAATGTCTTTTATGGCTGTAGTTTTCTGCAGGTGCAAGATGTTAAGAATGTAAATGCAGTTTGAGTGACCTGGGAACTAGGAAACAGTGAAATGATGTAATGTTTTAGCAGAACTGCAGTTTCAATTTAAACAGAGAGAATCAGAGATTATTGAGCATTTTTGTCTTGATATCCAACTCAGCACTGCCTTATGCTCTCTTTATGTTAGTAGTATGTTAGAACTGTGTTTTCTCCTAGAAGTTGCCAGGAATTATAAAGATTAGACTAAGTGTTTTTTGTGATGTCAGAACTGTACTACTGATTTACTTTAAGTATGTGGGATCTCTGAACTCTCTTCACTAGCACTGACTGTGTAGTAGAAAGTATTGTCATGTGGTTTTAATTATTTATTAATAAATATTTTAAAACCTTTTAACAGTGGCTGGTTTGTGTAGAGGTAAGTTAAGCTCTAGAGTACATTGCATATTTATAGAGTTTATTGTACAAAGCCACTCTAATAAGCCTTGACTGATTAGTCACACTAACCAATTGGATAATAATATTGCACAGTAATAATTGAACACCCTTTTAAGGGCCTGTGGGTAGCTGATAATATTAGCTGGGTGGTGGCAGTAATTACTACTGTATAGTCTGGGTAAATGGGGCACAGCTGGAGAACCTGTGCCAGCCTTCCCCAGGAGTGTCTGTGTGGCTGTATCAGCTACTTGGGCAGGGACACAAAGCGCTGATTGGACAGAGAGGGTGCTGGAGATTTTAGCTTGCTGAGCTAGGCTGAGATCTGAACCCTATAGCTGTGCCAGGGGGGAGTCTTACTGGGAACCTGGAGAGCAAGGGAGCAACCAGCCCCGGACTGAATGTGATCTCTGCGTGCTCTTAAGGGAAATTGCACTTTACTGTGTGTATTTGTTATCCTTGTCTCATATATGATGGTGTCATATCTGGTGTTAGTGGTGAGGATTGAAGCTCCTTGATTGCTGGGCCTGGGCACGGGCATCACAGAAGTATCCAAACTTGAAATGAAGAAATCCACCCCAAACTTCAGTGCAGTCACACAACAGCAGCAGTCTCACTGCGGCTGCAGCATTAGTGTTTTGCTTCACTGAAATTTTGCCCAACAGCATTACAGTTCCACAGCAACTAATATAGCTGTTCATAGCTCATCTCCTGACAGCGAATGGAATTGCTGCTTTGAATTTTTTAAAGTGCATTTTTAATGTTCATTATGGTTATCATTACTGTTTAAGACACTACATTGTTTTCTTTTTCTTGTGCAATATGGATGACACAATGCTGCAGTGAGTAGCACTGTGACCTTACAGCAAGAGCTTCTCTGCTTCTGTTTTTAGTTGGGAGTGTCTTCTGTGCAGAATCTGCATGTCATCCCTGTGCTTTGGGGGGGGGCTTTCTTAAGGTACCCCGATATCTTCCCACATCCCAAAAATATGTGGTAAGCAGATCGGTGACTAAACTGTCCACAGATATGAATATGATGTGTATGATACAGAAGAAAATTCTAGTAATTTATTTCTGTTCCCTACTTGCCTAGTAAACTCTGTGATGGTATTAGCTATTCATGGGTTCAGTATAGGAGTCAGATGAAACTAAACAGCATTGCATGAATACTGTGCAATACATATTCTGTGATCAGGACAACCATTTGTTGTGAAATAATTCTTTAAGTGCGGTAAATTACTTTTCTTTGAACAATGTCCTTCCTACTTACTGCATGTATATTACAGCAATTTCTAACATTCACTGTAGTTGTATAGTTTTCCTCATAGGTACATTGGAGATTACTAGGACTAGGCTAATGGCTCAAGAGCCCATACATGTCTAGCCAGTTTTACCCAGACTTTACCCGATTTTCTAACACTATGGGAAAGATAACAAGGGTCAGCAAGTGGGATCTTGACAATTTTTACAGACTGCCTCTGTCCATAAGGGACATGAGCACCACCCCAGGAATGAATTTGCAATTTCTCTTGCACTGGTCCAGACTGCACTTGAAAATGGTCAGGGAAGGGCTCTGCTTCACATGAATAAGAAACGTATTCCAGAGGAGGGGCAATCTCTGGGACACATGTATATCTGTCCAGCATGATCTATTTGTGTCCGAGATCACATTTAGATCCTTGGAGCAGGTAGCCCTCGTGCAGCTAGTTTTGTCAATATGCAACATTTCCATCAGGGCTGGGTCAGAGATTGCTCTGTAGGTCAGGCATAGATCACCACTCAGTAATTGGTGGGAAACTGAATATAATGATAGGGCTTTTAATCTGTCCGCATATGACATGTTGGGTATATCTTGTACTTTTTTGTTGAGAAACGTCTGAGGAAGCTAAAACTGTTGCAGGTGACTGGTGAGGTACATGACAAAGGCTGCACTGTACTTGATTACTGGTCTGATGAGGACAGAGTAGTGTTATTACGATATCCTTAGATCTGGATGCCATGCTTTTAGAATCAGAATCACATTTATTGGCCAAGTATGCGCACATACAAGGAACGTGACTCAGGTTTCGATGACTCTCCAAGTATAAATTACATAAATGACATATGTGCAACTATTAAAAACATGAAAAAAAATGTAAATATACATACACAGTGGATATAAAAAGTGTAGACACACCTGTTAAAATGCCAGGGTTTTGTGATATAAAAAAATGAAACCACAATAAATAATTTCAAAACTTTTTCCACCTTTAATGTGACCTATAACCTGTACAATTCAATTGAAAAGCAAACAAATCTGTTAGAGTTAAAGTGGGAAAAGTTTTGAAATGATTTATTGTGGTCTCATTTTTATATCACAAAAACCTGGCATTTTAACAGGGGTGTGTACACTGTTTATACCCACTGTACGTATATGTACAAAGTGCAGCTCAGTGCAAGAAATACTGAAACAAACTCTGAAAGAAACAAGTATTAACAATAAGTAAACAATACTGCAGAACCCCCTGGAAGCTTGGGAAAATGAATTCCCAGCCTAATAAGCTGACTTAACCATCTATGAACTTGATGGCCTGTGGGAAAGAACTGTCCTTATATCTGCTTGTTTTGGTGCATATTAATCTATAATCAAGAACCAAACACTAAGCAAACCTTAGTGATAAAACAGTCAAACAACTCAAGAAAATAAAAAATACCACAGCCAGAAGTAAGCTTGGATAACCCAAATTGAGGTACTTTATTAAAAAATACTAAGATGTTTTGCCCGTTTACATCCAGGGCTTCTTCAGAGTTTCTGAAACTCTGAAGAAGGCCTGGATGTATAAGGGTGAAAGCATTTAGTATTTCTAATAAAATACCTTAGTTTGTGTTATCCGAGCTTACTTCTAGCTGTGGCATTTTTTTTTCTTGAGTTGTTTATAAATCTATAATGCCTGGCCAATGGTAATAGTTCAAAAAGATGGCGGCATGGATGTGACGGGTTGGTGATGATTTTCCCTGCCAGTTTCATGACTCTGGAATAGTACACTTCCTGTAAGGAGGGTAAACTAGCACCAGTGGTATATTCAGCAGACCTGAATATTCAATGTAACCTATTTTTGTCATGTTTAGACATGCATCCAAACCACACTGTTATGGATGAGCTGAGAACAGACTCAATGACTGCTGTGTAGAACTGAATCAACAGCTCCTGTGGGAGGTTGAACTTCCTCAGCTATTGCAGAAAGTACATTCACTGTTATACTTTTTTATTTTATTTATTTATTTATTTTTTTACAATGCATCCTACATTGGTCTCCCAATTCAAGTCCCAGAAGATTATAGATCCCAAAAACATGAAGGTTTCCACAGCTGACACAGCAGTGAATATAAAAAGGTGGAATAATATTGTAGGACCACTCCTAAAGTCCACTGTCATCCACAGTTTTAAGAGAGTGTTCAGCTCCAGATTATTCTAACAATACCAAAGGGCCAATAGCTCAACCTCCCGTCTGTATGCAGACTCATCACCATTCCTGATCAGCCCAATAATGGCTATATTGTCCTCGTATTTAATAAGTTTGACAGAAGAGTCTTTAGAGGTGCAATCATTAATGTAGAGGGATAACAGCTGTGGGTACAGCACACATACCTGGGGGGCACCTGTACTGATCATGCAATAGTTAGATGCAATATTTAGATGCAAATTCCCCCAGATTTACCTGCTGTTTCCTATTGGTCAGAAAACTGGTGATCCATTGACAGGTGGAGGCTGGAACAGAAAGCTGGGAGAGTTTCAAGTGAAGAAGTTCTTAAACCTGTTAGATACACATGCTCCCTTAAAAACCAGAAGAATAAAAAACAAAACTACCCCTTAGCTAACTAAAAATACACTAACAACCATGCAACTAAGAGATAAAGCCTGGGCATGCTATCTGAAGCACAAATCTCCCACTACTCTTAATGACTACAAAACTCTTCGTAACGCAATAAAAAAGCTCATCACAGCAGACCGACACAACTTTTACTCTTCTCTTCAAAGTAAATACAAAAATGACCCACAAAACTTCTGGAGAGGTATAACCTCTCTTAAAACCCGGTACAACTGAAAACCCAAACCCCAACCCAAGCGTACAAGACAATGACCTTGCCACCGAGTTTAACTCTTTTTTCACTGACTGCATTTCCAAACTAACCTCTTCCTTCTCCTCCAACCATCCACCTCCAACTTCCTCCTCTCCCCCCCTACTCCTCCTCCTTCTCCACTCTGTCATCCTACTACCTCCCAACCACTTAGATTCTCCCTGGAACCAATCCCCACTTCCACTATCAAAAAACTCCTGAAAAAGCTAAAACCTTGCACCAATGCCCCCGATAACATCCCCTCACACTTCCTCAGTATAGCTGCAGATGCTATCGCCCTGCCAATTAGTATCCTAATCAACCGCTCCATCCAAGAAAGTCACGTTCCTCAAATCTGGAAAAAGGCTTATATAATTCCCTGCCATAAAGGAGGAAATAATACTAGTGTTACCAACTTCCGCCCCATTGCTATCCTCTCTCCTATTTCAAAAATTCTAGAGAAATGTATTCACCTTCAACTCCTTCCCTACTTACTAGACAACAACCTACTAACTTCTACTCAACACAGCTTCCGTCCCAATCACAGCACTATGACAGCCCTCCTATCATTCCTAAAATGTGAACAAGGCTAGAGACTCTGGCCTCACTGTATCTACCATTCTACTTGATCTCTCCAAAGCTTTTGACACTATCTCCCATAACTTACTTCTAACTAAACTCTCCAAGCTAAACCTTTCACCTTCTGCTCTAAATTGGTTCACCAGCTATCTCTCAGACAGGCATCAAGCTGTTAAGTGGAAAAAATCCATCTCCTCTTTCCTTAATAGCCCCACAGGCGTTCCACAAGGTTCCATATTAGGACCCCTTCTCTTTAATATCTTTGTAAATGACTACTATCACTCTATCCCCTATGCTAACATCATCCAATATGCAGATGATTCTACAATCATTTGTGCTTCATCTTCCATTTCAGCTCTCCAAAAGCTGACTCAAGATGCCTTCTCCACCAAAGAACAGTGGATGAAAGACAACCATCTTGCACTTAATGCAGCTAAATCAAAACTAATGATATTCACCCCCTCTAAAATCAACACACTGGATCAACAACCATTCTCCATCACCAGTCAAAATAACCCACTTGAACTGGTAACTGAAGCCAAGCTTCTAGGAGTCCAAATTGATAATAACCTTACTTTCAAGTCCCATCTACTACAAAACATTAAAAAACCCACCAAAAACTAGGCCTGCTGTACAGTCACAAACAATTCCTCTCACCTACTACCAAACTCACTCTCTCTACCACATTTCTCTTACCCTCCTTCCTTTATGGTGCCCCTCTTAACTAATCTACAATCATCTCTCTAAACAAAACTTAGCCAAATTTGCCACTAGCAATAAATCTTCAACCCATCACTGTGTACCACTCCACAAACTAAATTGGCTTGAACTTCCCAACTACCTCTCCTACACTCAACTAACATATGCACACAAACTCATTTTTCAACCATCCCTCTGTCCCTCCCTGTCCACTACCTTTAAAATTCACCATACTCAAAGACTTCTTAGATCTACTAATCAAAACCCAATAGAAGTCTATAGACCCCATCGCCCCCCAGGACAAAACCTCCTCTCCTTTTCACTAGCACGCCTATGGAACTCCCTCCCACCCTCCAATTCGTACCATCACTAGCCTTCCTACCTTTAAAAAAATCACTCCACTCCTACCTATCATCCAAATGGGAATGCTCCTGCTCCTACCCCACATAATCTTTCTATACTCACTACTGTACTCCCCCTTTTACTCTCTCTACCTCAGACAGTAACCTAATCCTTAATAGTTCCTATCCTCCTGAAAGCCTTATGCACCTATCTACTCACTTCCTTATCCTTGTGCCTATGATATAATTTGATTTCAACTTTAATATGTTTTATTATTTGATTGTATTAATGCTTAACTTTACTCATTGTAATCACTGTTCCTCGTGATGTCATGTACAATAATTTGGATGTAAATCTCTATAATATGTAATCTGCATATAACTCTCTATAATATGTAATCTGTAATGGAGCTTTTCTCCCCAGGCCTCCATTGAAAACGGGTTCTCTTGGCCCAATGGACTATCCTGGTTAACCAACAGCAAATAAATAAATAAATAAATAAATAAATAAAGTTGTTCTGGAATTATTGTATTAAATGCAGAGGTGAAGTCCACAAACCGAATCTTTGCATATGTCCCTGGGTCATCAAGATGTTGCAAGATATATTCCAGAACCATATTAACCACATCATCCACTGACCAGTTCTCTCAATAAGCAAACTGAAGAGGGTCTAACAAGGGAGCTGTAATATCCTTCAGGTGAGCTAACACCAGCCTCTTAAAAGTCTTCATGACCAGTCATGTCAAAGCAACAGGCCTGCAGTCAGTCCTGTTATACCGGATTTTCACTGGCTAAAAACTGTTTTTTCAGCTTTTCAGAATAGTTCTTTTTAGCCACTCTGATTTATTTTGTCAATGTGTTCCTTGCCTGGCTAAAAGTATTCTATCCCCAATTCTATAGGCATCTTCCTTGGCTTGACAAAGCTACTTAAGTGTAGCAGTGAAACAGGGTTTCTGCTGTTAAATTTTAACCAGGTCTTAGTGGAGACGCACACATCTTCACAAAAGCTAATACAAGATGTTCCTGTGTCTGCCAGTTCATGCAAGTTAGCAGCAGAATCTTCAAACACACTCCAGTTCATACAGTCAAAGCAAGTTTGTAGCTTCCGGCTTTGCCTCAATAGTCCATCGTCTCACAGTATTGATCACAGATTTAGCAGATTTTAACTTGCTCTTGTAGGTAGGAAGCAAATGAATCAAACAGTGGTCAGAAAAGCCCAAAGCTGCATGGGGGACAGCACAATAAGCATGTTTTAACACCGTATAACAACGATCCAGTATGTTCCTGTCTCTGGTAGGGCACTCTATATGCTGTGTAAATTTAAGCAGTTCGTGGCTCAAATTTGCCTTATTAAAATCCACTAGAATAAACAGAAGGGAGTTTGTATAATTCTTCTCTGTGCACATCATCTGATCAGACAGTTTTTGTAACACTGCACTCACACAGGTTTGAGGTGGAATGTGAACACTAACCAGAATAAATGAACAGTTACTTTACTTATTAGCTGAGCCACACAGAAGGATTTCCTCACCACTGTGGACACATTGTGGTCAAAGTTCATATTACTGTGAGTACCCAGATCTCTTTAAATCTTTTCTTACTACTGTGGTTAGCACCAAATACATTTTAAACTGTAGTATAGTACTGCCAAAAGTGCAGTTGTGTAAAATCTTACCATAACGGTAGATGTCCTTGCCTTCACTCCTACAATATTCTTAACATATGGGAGAGTGCCAATGTTCAAGAGGAAACTTGGGAGGAGGAAAGGACAGAACAGTCCCCTAAAAAGCAATGGAAAATTGAACTAGCAAAACCAGCCCTAGCTCTAGAGATAACATCCAACTTGTAGTGCTTGGTAAAAGTATGCACAGAAGTCCAGGTAGCTGATTCAAGAACAGAATTAGTATCTAAGCCTTTGAAAAAAGCACCAGAAGGAGCCACTGCTCTAGTAGAATGAGCCTTAATTGAAAAAGGAAGGCTCTTGCCATGAAAACGCTAACAAAAGAAAATAGCCTTAGAAATCCAAGAAGAAACAGTTTGCTTGGATATAGCAAGCCCCAAAGATCTAGTATGAAAAGAAACAAATAACCGATCAGATTTTCTGACAACCTCGGTCATATTCAAATAAATTCTAAGTTACCTATGTATTTCCAAAGTATGCAGCACCCTCTCACTGTCAGTTTATGGAGAATGGAAAAGAGTGGGCAGATTAATAGACTGATTAAGTGATAGCTCATTAACCACCTTTGGCATATAAGAAAGGTTAGTGCACAAGTACACTCTAACCTGATGAAAAATCAAAAAAAGAGGACAAGCCGTAAGGGCCTGCAACTCAGACACTCATCTGGCAGAAGTATGCACTAACAAAAGAACAGTCTTCTAGGAATAATGTTGCAAGGAAGCTGAAGCAGCAGGCTCAAAAAGGAGTCCGAGTCAACTTTTCCAAAATAAAATTAAGATCCCAGGGAAGAGGATTAGACTTCCTGGGAGGTCTAATATTAAGGACACCTTTAAGAAACTATCGAAGAATAGGACAAGCCAGCATTGAGCAACTCACACAAATAAGAGAGAACCAAAGGAGCATCCACAGTAAATGGGTCCAGGTTATGAGAGAGACACCAAAAAGAAACCCTCTTCCATTTGGATAAGTAGGACTTCCTAGTCATAGGTTTCTTGGCTTTCTGCAGGACTTGCAGCACATCCTCAGAAAAAAAGGCGTCTATGAGGAATCAAAATCCTATCACCCACAGTGTCAGCTGAAGGGTGGACAGGTAGGGATGGATAAGCGATCCCTTGTCTTGTGTGATTAGATCCGCCCTGTGAGGTAACTTGTGATGATTGCCCCTGGCTAGATGGAAAAGAAGATGGATGCAGTGCTGTCATGGACAAAAGCGAGTCACCAACAAGATTTTGGGAGCAATAAAAATGGGGTTGACCCACCGGGTAGGCCTATTGTATCTGCTCAAAAAAATGTTTTATCTAATATTGGGAAATTTTTGCATGAATATTTATTCCCTTATCTAATAAAGTTACCTAATTATATTAGGGATAGTTTTGATTTTTTGGAAAAATTATCTAAAATGCAATGCAGTGCAGATATGTTTTTTATAAGTGTTGATGTTGTTAGTTTGTATACTAACATACAGTGTCAGTTTGGACTTGAAGCAGTAAAATATTTTTTGGGTAACGTATTATATTGAAGTATTGGAATTTTGTTTGAATAATATTTTTTTTATGTTTAATGAACAATTATACAGACAAATCAAGGGCACTGCCATGGGGGCATCTTTTGCCCCATGTATGCCAACCTGATAATGGGTTTTTGTATGAGTTAGAATGGTTATATCATATAGATTATTTTAAAATTATGTAGTTAGTTATTTTCATTTTATAGATTATCTTGTTTTTATTTGTAAAGGTGGGATATCTTATGTTGGTCAGTTTATAGAAGTTATGCAACATAACAGATTTGGACTTTCCTTTGACGGCATACAGGTGGGCAAAAATATAACTTTTTTAGACATACATCTGATTTTGGAGGACAGCAATAAATATCTTATGTACGTCTGTACACAGAAAATTTGCTGATAGTAATCAGTATTTGATGGAGACTAGCTGTCATCCATTTCATACTTTGGTATCCTTGCCCTATGGGGAAAGTATGAGACTTAGACGGCTATGTAATACTGACACACTAATTTCTTTAAAGAAGTCCATGACTAGTGAGATGTTTAGATTGAGGGGCTATAGTGAAGCTAGTATGCAAACAGCTATAGATAAAGTTATTAATGAACAACATAAAGTTGGTACTTATAAGTATGGAAGTAAGGGGTATAAGTTAGATGTTAGAAATCAAGAGAAAAGATTAGTTTATTTTGTCTCTACATATAGTGTTTTCAGAGATGTTTTAATAGATATTGTTAAACACTACTGGAATTTTTTTGTTTAGATCAATGGACCTAAAAAATTTATTGTCTAGGTCTTTAGGCATCTCATTTCGTAGAGGTAGGAATTTAAAAGATATTTTGGTACATAATAAATTTAAATATCCCACCGAGACATTACAATATAGGGCCATGCAGAGACTAGGAACTTCACCCTGTGGTCATTGCAATGTATGTCATTATATTGTTCCAACTTTTAAGTATATAAATAGCCATGTATTTCAGGTTAAAAATATATATAGCTGTAATACTGAAGGTATTTATTTATGCGTTGAAATGTCCGTGTAACCTTGTATATATAGGAGAAAGTAAAAGGAAGTTTAAAACTAGACTGCAGGAGCATGTCAGGAATATTATAAATAATAAAGAAGATAGCCCTGTTGCTAAACATTTTATGCTGGCACACAATTCTAATCCAAATGGGTTACAAGCCACTGTCGTAGAACATATTATGAAGGGTGTATTTTCCGATGACTTGTATAAAAAGAAGTTGTTATATAAAGAAAGTATTTTTATTTTGAAATATGACACTATTTCCTTAGGGTCTGAATGTGGAATGTAACTGGAGGCTTCTTATCTAATGAGAAAGTAGTATTAAGTATTTTTTAATGTTTATTGATTAATTGGTTTAGGCTGCTTGTTTAATTGTTAGATGTATTAGGGTATATAAACTGTGTAAGTTATGTGATGTTTTATACTCCTCGAAGGCGGTTGTCGAAACGCTAGAGGTGCAATAAACTGGTGTTTTAAGTGGATTCGTCGTCTGTGGTCTTCAGTTTTATATTTCTTTTTGGTTCGTGCAAGATTTTGGGAGCAGCCTGTTGGATTTTGAAAAGGACTTTTGGAATGAGAGGATGGGGAGGGAATACATAAAGAAACATCCCTTTCCAAGAGAATGAGACAGCACCCACCTTTCATATCAGAGGATCTCGGACTCTGGCATAAAACAGAGGAAGTTGTCTGTTCAGAGGGAGAGGCAAAAAATACCACTTAAGGAGAACCCCACTGGTGGATAATGTCCAGAAACACATCCCTGTGAAGCATCCATTTGTTTGACTGAGTTAAGGACTTGCTCAGAATGCCTGCCACAATGTTCTGACTGTAAGGGATATAAACTGCCTGAATAATCACTTAACAGCAAAATCCCATATTGGAAGTGCCAACCTGCAAAGAAGATAAGATCTTGTCCCGCCCTGCTTGTTGATATACCACATCAATATGGTATTGTCTGTGAATACCTTGAGAGGCCCTGGAGAAAAGAGAGACTGAAAGGCCTGAACAGCCAGCAGAAGGGGTCTCATCTTTTTGAAACTGATGTCCTCCTCCTGCTGACGAAGCAACCACACCCCCTGTACCTTTAGAGAGCCAAAAGCCACCTCCCCATCCCATGTCTGAGGCATCCATGAACAATTCCTGAGAGGGAAAAGGGGGATGAAAAGGGATCCCTGGATTCAGAGACAACTGCTGAATCCACCAGAGAATTCCTGTTTGAGGCAAGGAAGAGGAGGAACTACACATTCTAGAGGATGAGCATGTTGAAGCCACACTGACTTCAGAAACCATTGAAACTTTCTCACATGAAGTCTGACCAGAAGGAGCATTGGAATGGTGGATGCCATGAAACCCAGAACTCAAACTCCCTGGCGGTAATGGAAGCTAGAGGAAGAAGGGTGTGAAAGAAAGAAATGAGAGTTAAGGCCTTTGGAGGAGGGAGGGATGCAAGCACTGGCACCATCTGAATCCTGAAACCCAAAAAAACATGATCCTGAGAAGGAGTGAGAGAAGACTTTTTGAAATTTCCCATGAACCTCAGGCTCTGAATAAGGGATATGGTAAAATGAAAATTTTGCAAAGGGGTCTCTAGAGAAGACACCTGAATCAACAGGTCATCCAAGGAAGGAAATAATCTGGATCCCTTCAAGTCTGCAAAAGGAAATTACAGGAGCAAGGCATTTGGTGAACACCCTTGGTGCAGTACAAAGGCTAAAGGGAAAAGCAGAGAACTGAAAATGCCAGGAAGCAACAAAGAAACTCAAAATCTTCCTGAAAAGAGGATGGATTAGAATATGGAGATAAGCATCTCTGAGATCCAGAGACACCACACAGGCCTGAGGGAGCAAGACAGGAAAAATAATCTGAAAGGACAACATCCAAAAGGAAGGTACCTTTAGAAAAATGTTTAGATGACAGAGAGAATAGGTCTCCAAGTGTCATATTTTCTGGGCACTAGAAACAATCTGGAGTAGAACCCTTTCCCCCTTTGGGACACAGGCACCTCTTGAATAGTGCCCCAAGACAAGAGATCTTGAAGAACCTCTGATAAAAAAGTGAAGATGTTCCCAAGGAGGCTAAGGAATGCCCATAAAAGGATACGATTTACACACCATGAAGTACCCTTGACAAATGAATGACAGAACCCAAGAATCCTGAGCGATCTGAAGCCAAACTGGAAAAGAAACAGAAAGGCGAAGCAAAAGAGGTATGTGGCTGGGAGGGGACAGACAGTCACACAGCACCTGGTTTGTCCAGAAAGGAAGGATTCACAGTCCCCGAAAATTGAGTAGCCTTAGCAGGAGGAGTCCAATTGCCACTCTTTTTACCTTTAGTAGAAGGACAGGCCTGCCTACAAACAAAGGCAGGCTTAGCAGGGTAGCTTCTCTGAAATTTAGGCACAGGAGAAACAAGCACATGTTTAAGTTCCCATAAGGCCTTACACTTATCCTGAAGAGACTTAAACCAGCAGCAGCTTCCCCAAACCAAAGTTTAGAATCCAGAGGAGCTTCCATCAACTTAGTTTTAATATCATCAGGTAGAGGTTGAAGCCTAAGCCAAGAATACCTCCTCATAACTGACAGCAGCCCTAGAACAGGCATCTGCTGCATCAGAACTGCGTTTAACAGAATGATGAATTACTTGAGAGGAAGTCCCTAGCAAGGAAAGAAGTTTTACCTTCAAAGTCTGGAAAATCAGAAATAAGTTGACAGGCCTAAGAAAGAAGAGGCAACACATACCAAGACATATGGATCTGATAATTAACAGCCCTAAAACCTAGGGTAGCGGAAGTGTAAACCTTTTTGCCCAGCCTGTCCATAGTTCTGCTGTCCTTGTCAGAAGGCAATAACTCAGGTGAAAGAAGCAATTGAGATGGCTTATTAGAGGCTACGGACACTACCAAGGGGTCAGCAGCAGGACATTTATATAAAAAAGAACAATCCTCAGGAACCCTATAAAACCTATTAGGCTTCTTGGGATCAAGAGGAAGAGAATCAGGCACCTGAGAGGCATTGGCGAAAGCATCCAGTAAAGCAGGCAAGGCAGGAGGAATATCCACAGGTTTAGGAGAGTCCAAATGCAGTAACTCATAGTACCTCTTATAGATATTAGAGACCAGAGTACAATCCCGCTTAAAAAAATCCATCATCCTAGAGAGTGTGCCCCCAAAGGAAATTTCCTCCAAAGGAACATTAGGACTAATAGATTCCGCCTCCTCGGACCCATAATCCAAAGGAGAAGGAATTTGAGTATAATAAATTAGGGATTCATCAGCAGAATCAGACTCATTCTCAGAAGAATCCTGGTCTCTAGGCCTTTTAAGAGGAGTAGAGGACCAAGGAGGAGCAGGAACTAAAACACTACAAGGAGGCTTTAAGGACATTAAGGCAGGAAATAACCCTTGAGTAAAAGCACGACACTCACTTTGTGGATCCCTAGAAGCAGAAGAAACAAGTTTCATTTTTTTGTTTCTTTTTTAAGGGAATGTCCTGAGAAGGCTCAGATCCAGGACGACAATCAAGAACCGTAGCAGGAACTTCTTCCCCAACTAAAAACTGAGGAACTCCCCAGGCCCCTCAGGAAAAATTAACTGTGGTTCCCTCTGAATGTCCGAGACAGACACCTGCAAAGTCTCTTCAGACGTGCTGTCAGCCAGATCTCTCCAGCCTCAAACATAGTCGCATTAGAGAAACGGACAACACAGCTGGGTGAGCCTCTGGGTTCATAACAACCTTGGGAAAAACACCTGGTAGAGACTGGACAGCTGGTCAGACCTTTTTCACCTTCCTGCCCAATGACTGCCCCTCACAGCAGGAGATTCCTTCCATAGTAGCTTTAGCTAATAGCTTATGACGCTAGTTCTCAAGATACAAAGTAAGGGAAGAAAGTCTTCTGCGAAGGGTTTTTGGAACAAATGCCTGACAAATAGAACAAGATGTATGGTAATGGGAAGCACCTAAGCAAAAAAGACACTTATCGTGCCAGTCTCTATGGGGAATCTGTTTCCCACACTAGCATTTACCCTTCCTGGATGATACTAACTTCAAGGAACACAAAAAATTAGAAAAAACAAAACCCCAATGGAACACTTATCTTGCAAAAACAGCAAACAGGTGTAGGAAGTCACTGGAGAATGAAAATGCGTTCAGCTGCCAGAAGATGGATGCAGGTAAACAGACCAATGGTGTAAGAGATATGTTCAAAAAGACGACTCGCACCAGTTGCAGGCAAACGTTTTATTCAAAACAGCAGTGAAAGCTTGTAAGTGCTTTCGTCCCAAGTTTAAAACAATACAGGAACTTCATCAGACAAGCCAAAAAGAGCTAAAACTGCATTTAAATAAAGCAAGACATATTACATAATTTCCTCTTTGCAAACCTAAAGGGAAATCATGCTCATAACCAAAGGCTATGGTCCTGGATACCACATTTAAAAAGGTTACATATTATTACACAGTACAAACTTAAATTGCTAGTATAATGGTTAAAAACATATACTAAAGGCATATTAGAACATATCAAATGTTTCATAAATATATACATACAATTATACTGGTGCTTCAAAGGGCATAAAGTTAAGCACTCAGAACATACAAAGTTCCTATGAAAAAGTCACTTCAAATTAAAAAATGTGTCAACGTTTATTGTACCCATTCAATTCTAACTAGTATACTTTCATATCACTTAAGTGTGTCATCATACTGAAATGGGCAAGACTAAAAATGAAAAATAAAATAAAACTGCACTAAATGCACTATGTTCAGGTCAGTGGATGTAGATGTAAACATGTGTATGCATGTATTCTAAATTCTAGGTTCATTTTCAAATGAATTGTTATAAAGTAATAAATATCCACATATGGAAACAAAGGGATGTCTGATCTATTAAACGCCTTAAGCTTGAAAAGGCTAGATATAGATAAGTGGTTGTTTAAGCCTGGCCAGTCTGTGGAATCTAACTTGATCTGCCAAAATAATTCCGCTTTTTCTAACAGTAAGGCCAGGCTCCTCCTCTTAAGGAAGGGGATATGGTGTCCAGCACAACAAACTTGAATTTGTGGCCAGTGTACTGATTAATGTGTTTCGCCAGAGCATTGACTACGCGATGGTCCCTAATGTTTCGAAGGTGTTCACCTCTCTACTTTTAAGTTTCCACTCCATTTTGCCTATGTAAAAATATGGGCAAAACTCACAGAGGGCACAGTAAACTATCTTGTTGGAATTACGGTTGAATTTGTCCTTAATCCTTAGTTTCATGCCATTTATAGTGATTTCATTTCCCTCTAATATGTTGGGGGAAAACTTACATGAACCACATTTGTGCATGTAACCTGCCTTATGTGTTTATCTTGGTGTTCTAATAGGGATTTCATGTCCTGCTCTTTACAGAAAGCACGAGTGGGTTTGCTCCCTAAAATGGTTCTCAAATTTGTTAGGTTTACAGTTCTTTTCTAGGATGTTCTTAATAGAGTAGGCGTCAACTGAAAAAGTAGTAAGAAAACAGGATTTAAACAAGCTAGTATCATTTGTCTCTGTCATTGAAACAACTACATTTGGGGTAGATTCACTTATAACACTCATGATGGAATTAAGGGTGGAATGGTCACTACGGGGCACTTCTGTGTCCAGGATGGGGTAAAGTAGCCACTCTCTCATTTGAACAGGACTTCATTTTTTGTCTGATGAAGCTCCTGTATTGTTTTAAACTTATAAGCTTTCACTGCTGTTTTGAATAAAATTACCTTTCTGTCATTTGTGGACTGTTTCAAAGAAGTCGACTAAGTGCATTCCATGGTCTTGCTGATGGGCCTATAACTGCCTGGGTCAGTGAACGCTCCACCTGTGTGTAGAGGGATGACGATGGCGGTCCTCAGCTGGGATGAAGCCGGTGCTTAGGCTTTGGTTGCCTAATGGAGCTGAGAGCTCATGCCTGAGTTCATGTAGGATACAGCCAGGGATGTTATCGGGTCCCATGGAGACTGTATTTTTTGCCTTTGAGAGGGCATTAAAGACCTGCTCCCTGGTGATGAGGGGAGGGGGGCAGATGCTGGGGTTGTCTTGGTTTACTGATGGGGGGACAGAAGGTTGAAATTTTCACTGAACCTGTCTGCTAGCAGGTTGGCTATATCTATGACATTTGTGTATGTGGTGTTACTGACCACCAGTTTGGAGCAAATTTGGGTGTTACCTTTGAGACTGTGGACATATGTGAAAAAGGCCTTGTGATTGTCCTTAGTGGACGTGGCCAATTTGGGCTCAAAGTTAGCCTTAGAGGATTTCACCAGTGGCCTTATTTGCTTATTCAGACAAAGGAGAGCTTACTTCCAACTTGGAACCTGCTCCTTCTTGGTCCTGGACAGCAATTTTTTTCCTTTTATTACAGAGTTTGTTTATTGCTACTGTCCACCAGACAGGTTTACTCTTCTTTGAAGATTATTTGGTCCTGTCAGGTATTGCTGAGTCTATACAGCTATGTAGATGCTCATATAGTTTTTTGGTGTAGGCTTGGACATTAGTGCTAGTTCTAAATGAAGGAACGGTGGCTGTGAAGCTGCTTATACTTGCTCTGAGGAGATTGTAGTCAGCTTTAGAAAAGTGATAATCCCTGATAGGAAATATGGTCTCTAGTCTGCAGTCCAAATGTCTTCTTGGCCTCATCTCATTAAATTTCCCTTCCTGCTCTAGTTATTTGCCCCCACTACCTTGGTTCCTCTGTCAGTTTTCTCATCTCATTAAATTTCCCTTCCTGCTCTAGTTATTTGCCCCCACTACCTTGGTTCCTTTGTCAGTTTTCTCCATTAAATTCCATCCCGCTCTTGCCTCTTCTCTGTACCCCTACTTGCAGTCACTCCTACCAAAAAAAATGTCTTTTCTCCATTTTCTTGTCGACTTAATTCTTAGAACACTTTCTAATACTTTATTAATGCAATATTCTGTATGGCTGTTATTCTTCTTAAGGATCTATATCCAGTATCCCACTCTCTCCTTATTTCTTGAATTTCCTCCCAATTCATCATCATCCCTTTTCACTTTAATTGCAACTTCTAGCTTGTGGTATGTATATGAGCCTTAATTGTGTAGCTCTAAAACATCCCTTCAAATAAGGTAATCCTAAACCACCTTGTTCTATTGGAAGGATCAGCTTAACCAAAATCACCCTTGCCTTCTTCCCTTTCCAGATAAAATCCTTGATCTCTTATATTAGTTAGTTATTGTCCACAACTTCTCCTCTGGTTGACAAAAATATGCCTGACGTGCGTAAAACTAAAGGGACTAAAAACATTTCACTGCTTGCATTTTACTATCCATACCCATATCCATAAACAAGAGTTTCCAGTTGATCACTTTTTGTATTACCTTTTGAATAGTCTCTTCCCATGTATCTGAAGCTTCCATAACAGAAGCCTTTTTAATGCATACTCCTAAACAGTTTATTTTACCATATC
This sequence comes from Protopterus annectens, assembly GCF_019279795.1. NCBI lineage: Eukaryota > Metazoa > Chordata > Ceratodontiformes > Protopteridae > Protopterus > Protopterus annectens. The sequence goes on along the minus strand of NC_056730.1, from coordinate 522,047,489 downwards.
CCCAAAAATATGGGTATTGCTGAACCAGTTCATGCGTGGGTACATAATTTACAGCTAAAGGTCTTTGTTTATCTTCATTAAATTTTATATCCCGAATAGAATTGTAACAATCTCAAAACATTCCACAACATTGAGATGCACTTTTCTTGATTTATCAGGTACACAAGAATATTTTCTGCAAATAAAAACTAATTTTCTTGATTACCATACCAATTATATCCTTGAATTTCTGAGTCACTTTTTTTTTTGCCAGTGGTTCTAAATATAGAACAAAGGATGCCTGCCTGGTTCCTCGGTTCAGACACAACTTATCAGAGAAGAACCCTCCCACTTTAACTCTTGCCTATGATCCCTCATATACTCTCCTAATTAATATCAGGGAATGCAAATGCTTCCATTGCTCTACTCATAAAAGCCCAGCTTACTCAGTGAAATGCTTTGTCTGCATCAAGATCCACCAACAGAGGCATTGTCTTACATTCTGCTTCCCTCTGGATCATGATTGCTCTATTAACATTGTCAAATGTTTGCCTCCCCTCCAGAAAACCACATTATACAACGACCCCCCATTAATATTCAAAAATGTGCATGCTGATTGGTCAGCGTGCATAACTCTGTTGTAAATCAGAGTTATAGTAATGGAAAAAGGTCTGGTCGCCCGGACTTTTTCCATTACTATAACTCTTTTTTTTACAGCAACAGAGAACGCAAGATCTTCGTTGCTTCACACTGTCTCGCTATGTTAAAGGAGTTTAACATAGCGAGACAGCTTTAAAAAAAGCAACGGAGATTCTCCGTTGCTTTTTTTAAAGCTGTCTAGCTATGTTAAACTCCTTTAACATAGCGAAACATTTGTAAAAAGCAACGGAGATCTTGCTTTCTCCATTGCTTTTTTCAAAACTGTCTCGCTATGTTAAATTGGTTTAACACAGCGAGATGGCTTTAAAAAAAAGCAACAGAGATTCTCCATTGGTTTTTTTAAAGCTGTCTTGCTATGTTAAACCCATTTAACATAGCAAAACAGTTGGTAAAAAGCAAGAGAGATCTTTCTTTCTCTGTTCCTTTTGCACACAGCTCTGATGTACTGCGTAGGCATACGCATGCGCAGTACATCAGAACTGCCGCAGAATGCCAGACAGCTGTGGAAGAGCAGCAAGGAGGCATTATACAATGCCATTATTTAAGAAAAGTAATTATTTTTTTTCTTAAATAATGTCATTGTATAATAGCAATAACCCATGCCTGGGTGTGGGTAATGCTGGATTTACCCACGGTTAGCTTTGTTTGGCCACTCGGGCTTCGCCCTCATGACCAAACCACACCAACCGTGGGTAAATCCAGCATTACCCACACCCATGCATGGGTTATTGCTATAATAATCCATAGCTATCAATTTTGGCAATATTTTTGCCATTCATTTAGCTAGTACAGACACAAACACTTTATATTTATGGTTTTAAAATGAAATGGGTGTATATGAAGCTGGTTCTGATGGGTCATTACTATCTTTAGGTATTACAGTCACCACAGCTTTCTTGTAAGATGTTACTACTTTCCCTTCATTTAAAATACTGTTAAACAAAACCTTCCAGATTTTTATCACTTTTTCCCTCATAATTTCCAGAAGAATACCAGCCGTTTCTGGAGATTTTCCTGCAGACTGATTATAAGTCACCTTTTTTTCTCATCTCCTCCCTTCTTAACTGTTAATTGTTGAGCATCATTAACCTCTAACCTTGTGTACTTAAGTCTTCCAGAAGTATTTCTATTTGTGCTTTTTCTTGATTTCCAGTTTTCTGCTTTATACAAATTTTCCGCAACACCTCTAATACCTCTGCAGTTTCTCTGGCTATTTTTCCTTGTTATAGGCTCCCTAAGTTCATAGTTCATAGGTAAACACTAAGTTATTACAAGCCTAGCCAATATCCAAAGGTCAGAATCAAACCATGTAAAGACCTTAATCACTATGCAACTCCACCCCCAAGTTTGGAGACAGCCCTTTCTACTTTCTGTTGTCTAAGTCGTTGTGCTAAATGTTTTTGTGCTCTGAAGTTATCAAAATACAGTTGCTTAACAGCAATTTTCTAGTCTCATGCATATTATTCAGATACTACCTTATTTTCTCTTTAGAACTCTGCAGTTGCATCTCTTCTTCTTCTGTGAGATTCTCCTTATTTTGCAATACTTAAACTTTGTCAGCCCCTCTAAATAATTTGTATTACTTCTTATCCAGATCTATTTCATTTATTTCAACCCTTTTTTTTAAACTTCAATTTATCTCACTCACCAGCTATAACTTTTGAAGAAATTTCGGTCTTCCCTAATAATTATCAAAGAAATTCCTCTGTTTTATGAAGTAGGCAGGAAAATCACCAGTGTCTCATTTTGACTTCATTACCCTGCATTTAGTTATTGGAAGTCTGTTAAAGCTTTCAATTAAAATGCACATATTCCTGTGAAATAATTTCTGTCTAGTCTAGCCCAGTTATTGTATGTTGGGGAATAATATGTAAATTCTCTCAGAGCTCCTGCTACTGAATTCACGTCTTCCTTATCAAATATTTTCATAAATTTCTTCAGAAATCTATCCTCTTTCATTATAGCTTCACTTCTAGGTGCCCCATTTACATTCACACTGCTGCAAATCAAATTCTAGTCCTCAGCTATAAATAATATTCCATGCTGAAAGCGGATTATTTGCTACCAATACTTCTTAAGCTCCATAATAAAAATATTTGGTGGAATATAAATACATGCCAGTGTAATACTCCTCCCTTGCCAGCAGCCCCTTACTATCAAAAATCTACCCTTATCAACTTAGGTAGCGTTGTCGCCTCACAGTAAGACGTTGCCCTGTTCGATTCTCAGCTAGAGCATCTTTTGTGTGGAGACATGCGTGAATGGGCGTACCTTCATTGAAGGTTGTGCATCAGAGCCGGCAACTCGGCATGTAAAAATCTACTGCCAATCATTAGCGGACCGGAGTTCCACTGTGGAGACCCCTAACTGGGAAAAGCCGAAAGACACAACAACTAGTGGAACTCCTCTAGCAATTAGTATAATTACTCCCCTTTTCCTTTGTTGCTGATATCCATCCTGAAATCCTTTCTTTACTAAATTCACTTGTGAAATGTGTCTCCTGCAGTACTGCTATTTGCAGTCTGTATTTCTTAATATAATTCAGTACTTTTAACTTTATGTCTGCACCTGTAAGGCCATTTACATTCCAAAATTATATGGTTAACATAGTCATTATTACAAGACGTTATTGTTCCCACCTATGACAGCTTTTTTTGAATGTGTATTTCCAACTTTTGTATTACATGCACAGACTAATGCTTGGCAGGTTGACCTTTTATACAGTTGTTTCTTATCTATATTTAAACCTATGCCACATTTTTCAAGACTTTTTTGTTTTAATTAAAGCACTCAAACAAAAAGTGAAGTATTTTCATAGCCTATTAACTTAGAACAAACACACAAAACTATGTACATCTTCAAAAAATGAAGTTTAACCCTCCTCATAGAAACAATTTCCTGAACTCAACAGCTGCATCCACATGCATTAACTAACCTAAAATTAAGGTTATCTGTGCTAAACTGCATGTTACAGCCTATGCTCCCACTTAAAACTGATTGCTGCTGTCTTCTCTTTTCTTATTAGTGTTCCCCTCCCAGATGTGAAAAGCCCCACCTTGTATGCTTTCAGAAAACATTACCTTTCAGCCACATGAAAAAGTGCACTGGCTGTCTTTAAATTAAACTACTGTAAATTATACACCATTCTATTAAATGCACTGAAGTACTAAGGCTGTTAGGGAAGCTGCCATCTCAAATTAATTTCCAATAATGTCAAAGTTTATTTTCTACTGAACTGCTAACCTTTTTAACTTTACATTTTATATTTCCCTCAACAAACAATGCTCAGAGCTCTCAAGATTAATTGCTCACACTGCAGATGTCTCATCTCCATGGAAACATAAGAACAGAATGTACAGCCACCTTCAGCTGCAGGCTTCTGCAATCCCAGTGGACATTTGCTAAAGGAAAAAAGCTAATATCATTGCATATGCAAGAAACATGGTAATTCTCATGCCAGTCATATTTTTCAAGCCTGCTTACTTACAGAAAACACTTGTTTTTAGATTATGCCAAGTGCATTAATCCATACAAAATAAAAGAAAACATCTTAACTCTACATATAATATAATCAGTACACTTCACATCCCATCCCCACTCTGACTTGCTTTTGTTCAGCCTTTCTTCTCTTTTTATACCGTAATGCCTACATTTCTTAGAAATAAAAGAAGTACTTGTTTTCTTTGACAGCTTTATCACATACAAGCACTGAAAAGACTCAACCTCACCCCCATATTTAAGAACCCCCTGACTACATACTACACAACATTATAGTATTTGTATAAATCATTTCATGAAGAACAAAAATAGTTTTACTTACAGTTACTATTTTCCCCTTTCAATGTCCTTCTAAACATTAATGACAAACTATGGTATATGCTTTACAGTCCACCAAGTTTAACAAAGTCAACAAAAGTCCAATCTTTCTGAGCCAGTTGTAAATGCAGACCCATATTTCACAAATGTGATTGATGCCTTATAATCTCACATTTATTCACTAATTCCGGTGTATCTGGTCTTCTTCTTGTTCATCTCCATCTCCCAACACTAGACTGGTTCAAATTAAAGGTACTCCAGATTCTTCTAGTCAAAGCCTGTGCTTTTTTCCAGTCTGTCACAATTTTCCTTTGGAACATTGGAAAAGGTTTCACTGGCAAAGTCTCTCTATGAGTTTTATTGTAAGAAAAATGAGCGGCAGAGTCCCCTTTTGTTGGATGGCTCACTTTGTTGGATAAACTTTTGTATTTCCTCCTTAACCTGTCCTGCATTAAAAATGTCTTTAATCCTCCAGGAAAAAAAATATTCTGAGGACAGCTGGTTAGAATAGCTTGAATCTCACACTTGCCTCTCGACATTTCATCATTGCTGGGATAAATTTGCTTCTCTTCTGTCTGGCGTACAGTGAATAATTGTTATCCATAAATTCTAGTATCTCCAGTTTCTAATACTTTGACCTTCTACCACAGTTTTTGTCAGAATCAACTCTTTCTGCTGGTATGATTGCATCTTCACTAATACAGGTCTTGGCTGCTTTCTCATGGCCAAGTTTGGAGCATACATTTGATGTGCCCTATCAATTAAAATATTCTGCTGTGGAATACCAGTCCAGTTCCTTATTTGTGCTTTCCTAAATTTAATACAGTCTGTTCTTTACAGTTTCTCTGGTACACTGGATAATTTCAGGTTCTCTGCATGCTCTGTCCTCTTCTCTAGCATTTTTGAAACAGCTTTTCTTGAGAAGCTCCATACTCAACCCACCTTTTCTTCATTTCAACCTCTGATTTTTGCAATTTTATCAGTTCACCTGAATAACTAGTTAAAGCTTCTTCATTTTTCAGGCCCTTTGTTATTTGAGGTGATATATTCCTAACATTTTATTTATTTTAATCATCTCTGAGTAAATCTGATTTATCTTTCCTCTGAATTACTGGAAGCCATCCCTTGTACCAAAGCTGGAGCTTGAATTGCTTTTGCTGAACAGCTGCAGGATTCTTCCCAGTCAGTGTTTTCTCTTCACCTTTCCAGTTAATTTTTTTTCAGGTTTTCTACATTACTTCTTTGCTGGCATCCAGGCACTATACTTATTAGCTAGTAGCTGAAATTTACTGAAGCAGGCAGAATTTCTAGCTCCTAGGATGAGTTGAAATTAAGCTGCTGATCAGTGCATAGACATCTTGGAAGTGTACAAAATCCTGTCATCAATGTTTTTTTGCACAGTACAAAAAGAATGGAGTGGAAAGGGAGATGACAGAGTCAGTATTTCAAGCCAGGGTGAATGTTTTACCCAAGCAGAACAATAACTTAACCAACCCAAGTAAAGTACAGTTTTGTACCTACCATAAATGTAGATGTTCGAAGATCCACATTGCTGCAGTCCTTACACTTGGGTAGTCTGCTGTCCTCGGTCGGCCCGAATATCAAAGTATTAGGCTGACGTCGGTCAAGGCGCTTAAGACTGACATCAGGACGTCAGGGTACAAATGCGCATGACCGACGTCATATCCTCAGTCTTTTCTTGCCCCAGATGTCAGAAGACCCTAAAAAGAAAGGTCAAAACCAAAAGACAGCAAAAACCAACCAACCACCCTTGCACTAATTATATGTACAATATATACAATATACACAATATTTACAACCCAACCCACACAACCGCCTCTAACTACAGAGGGGAAGGAGGGAGGGTAAATTGGACTGCAGCAATGTGGATCTTCGAACATCTACATTTATGGTAGGTACAAAACTGTACTATGTTCTTCATCTCACATTGCTGCAGTCCTTACACTTGGGTAGAATCCCAAAGCAGAGGTAAGGGAGGATGGCAAAACTATAAAGCAGCAGGAGCTGCCAAAATGCCCTGTAAAATAGCAGTGGCAAAACCAGCCCTAGATTTAGAATAAAGTGGAAGGTGATAATGTTTAGAGAAAGTATGCACTGAACTCCAAGTAGCTGCCTCCAAAATATCTTTAGTTGCCACCCCCCTAAAAAAGCTGTAGAAGTGGCAGTAGCCCTAGTGGAATGAGGCCTAATCCCAGCTGGAATCTCCTTACCATGATGGGAATAACAGAAAGCAATGCAAAACCCAATCCACTTAGAAATAGTTTGTTTTGACACAGGCTTGCCCTGAGAACTCAAAGCAAAAGAAACAAATAACTGCTGAGACTGCCTGAACCCTTTAGTTCTGCTCAAATAATATCGCAACTGCCTGTGTACATCTAAAGTGTGCAAAATCTTTTCCCCTTTATTTTGGGGATTTGCATAGAAAGTAGGCAAATGAATAGTTTGGTTTAAAGCCACACTAGAAACCACTTTAGGCATAAAGGAAGGATTAGTAATTAAAGATACCCTATCCTTATGGAAAATTAAGAAAGGCTCAACCGCCATAAGGGCCTGTAATTCAGAAACCCTTCTTGCAGAGGTAATGGCCAACAAAAAAGCAGTCTTCCATGATAAATATTTCAACTCTGCAGTAGCTGCAGGCTCAAAAGGTTGTAGAGTAAGTTTCTCCAACACAAAATTGAGATCCCAAGCAGGAGTAGGAGCTCTACGTGGGGGTCTTATATTCTTTGCCCCTCTAAGGAATTGCTTGAACAAAGGATGAGAAAACAATGGTGGGTCACAGTCATAGTGAGCAGAAATTGCTGCAGCATGAACTTTAATAGAAGAGAAGGACAAACCTTTGTCCAGTAACTCAGTAAGATATTGAAGAGCCACACTTAAATTAGGCTCAGAAACATCAAATTCCTTTGCTGTACTCCAAAATAAAAATCTCTTCCATTTATCTGCGTACACTTTCCTTGTACTAGGCCTTCTGGCCTCCAAAATAACATTCAAAACTTGCTGTGGAAGCTGAGACCCTCCAGGGTTCAAAACAGAATATGCCAGGCTGTTAGGTGAAGAGAGTGAAGTTTGACATTGAGTAAATGACTGTTCTCCTGAGACAGCAGGTGTGGAATCAAAGGCAAAGGCCATGGAGGCTCCGTACCAGACTTCTCAGTAATGGGTACCAGTGCTGTCGAGGCCAATCTGGAGCTATTAAAATCATCTTTGGCTTGTCCTGTCTGACCTTTAGGAGTACCTTTGGGAGGAGAGGCAGAGGTGGAAAGGCATACACATGAAGATTGCTCCAATTGAAAGAAAGAGCATCCACTTTCCAGGCTGTGGGATGAAACCTTTTGTGCAAAACTTTGGCAGCTGGTAGTTTAGTGGAGAAGCGAACAGATCTATGTCTGGAGTTCCCCATGACACTGTCAATTTCTGAAATACATGAGGATCCAATTTCCACTCGTGGGGATCCATAATACGCCTGCTCAACACATCTGCTAAGGAGTTCTGTGCTCCGGCAGAAACCTTGCCTGAAGATTTAGCTGTAAACTGAGAGCAGTCTCCCACAAAATCATTGCTTGCCTGCATAGAGGATAAGAATGTGTTCCCCCTTGCTTGTTGCTGTACCACATGACAGTTGTGTTGTCTGTTAGAATCAACACCTGCCCTGGAAGAAGTAAATCCTTGAAAGCTATTAATGCAAATTGGACTGCTAACATCTCCTTCAAGTTGATATGTAGATGTTGTAGTCTGGCAGGCCACGTGTCTTGTATCCACTTTCCATTTAGATGAGCTCCCCAAGCTTTGTCTGAGGCATCTGTCGTTAGAATCTGACTCGCCTCTGGCCGGGTCACAGAGAGTCCCTTGTTTAGGTGACATTCCTGAGCCCACCACAAAAATTCCTTTTGAATGCAAGGTATTATCTGAATGACAGTGTCCATATCCTGGCAGTGCTGTGTCCATACATTTTGAGATACCATTGTAGCTTCCTCATATGCAGTTTGGCATTGGGAAGCACCAGAATACAAGATGCCATGAACCCCAAGGCTTGAAGGACTGTCCTTGCAGTCAGCCTGGACTGATGAGACAATTGATGGAAGTAAAGGGAAAGATTCTTTTGTTTGTCCGGGGTCAAAAAGGCCATCTGGGATGCTGTATTCAGTCTCACACCCAGAAAGCACATGTCCTGAGAGGGTACTAGACTGGACTTTATTTCGTTCACAGAATACCCCAGGCATCTTAGCACTGCTATCACATATTGCAAATGATGAAGAAGTTCGTCCCTTCCTTGAGCCAGAATCAGGCAATCGTCCAAATAAGGATAGATCTGTATTCCTTTTAGCCTGAAGAAAGCTATCACTGGAGCCAGAACTTTCATGAACACTCTGGGCGCAGTAGATAAGCCAAAGGGCAATGCAGAGAACTGATAATGAGAAGTCCCAGCCCGAAAACGCAGATACTTCCTGCAACTTAGCCTGATAGGAACATGAAGGTAAGCCTCCTTGAGATCCAGAGTTACCATCCAGTGATCTTTGCCCAGCAGAGGTAAAAGCTGTTGTAACGTCAACATTTTGAACTTGGGAATGTCCAGATAAGTGTTGAGGATAGATAAATCCAAAATTGGTCTCCACGTGTTCCCCTTCTTTGGTACTAGGAACAGGCGAGAATAAAATCCTAGGCCCACTTCTGGCAGAGGGACCGGCTGTATGGCCCCTATTTGAAGCAGCAGAGAAATTTGTTTGTGAGCCTCTATTCTTTGCTGAGGAGGAACGTCTGGCATGCCTTTGAAAGGAGGCAAGGTATGGAAATAAAACTTGTAACCTTGGTGTATGATATCCAATACCCATCTGTCTTGGGTAATTAAACTCCAATTTTCCTTGAAGAGTGCCAGCCGTCCTCCCAAAGGTGCTGCCAGACGAGAAGGCTCTGGCAGCTGAAAAGGTAGGTCATTGGGCCTGCTTACGAAAGGACTGGCCCCTGCCCTCACCCAAAGACTGTGCAGGTGAACTCCCTGTTCTAGGCCTGAAAGAGCCCTGAGCTCTGCCCCTACCACGTCTAGATCTACCCCTAGACTGTGAATCATAAGAAAGATACGTCCACCCCTTAGCAGGCCAATTCCTACTAAACTTCGGAGGCTGAACCTGCAAAAAATCTTTAACAGTCTGCATAGACTTAGCCTTGTCTTCCATTTTCTTTAAGACTGCCTCCACAGGTGAACCAAACAACACATCAGACTGTAAAGGAGCATCTAAAATCCTTGTCTTAACATGGTCAGATAAATTCTGATCCCTCAGCCAGGCGTGCCTGCGAAGAACTGACCCATTGGCAGCCACCCTAGACGAGGCCTGTACAGCATCAAAACCACATTGTAAAGAATGCTTACCCACCTGTTCAGAAACATGTACCAAATCTTGTAATTCTTTACACTCAATACCTTCCGCCAGAGCATCTACCTTAGACTTCAATTGAGAAAGTAGATAGTTTTGATATTTCAACATGTGAAACTGGCAATTCAAAGCCCTCATAGCTAAGGTGGAAGAAGTATAGACTTTCTTCCCCCATCTATCCAAAGCCCTGGCCTCTTTATCTGGAGGAACCGGATTTTTTACAACAGAGGCCTTGACACCCTTAGGCCCCTGACTAACAGTTTCTGGGTCCGCCCTAGGACTCTTAAAAGATATTTATGAGCTTCAGGCACCCTGTAATACCTATCCGGTTTAACAGGAGCAGGAGGCAAAGAATCAGGATTAAGAGAAGCCTCTGCAAACACATCTTCCACAACATCCAGAATAGGAGGTATAGCCAAAGGCCTATGCTGGGGTAAAAACAAAAATTCCCTAAGCCTTTTCCTGGAATCAGAGAAGTCCTGACCTTCCCACTTAAAATGTTCCCTCATGGAATGAAGAGTCTCTGAAAAAGAAAAATCCTCTGGAGGAGAAGCAGAAGGAGTAGAATCATCCACATCAGAATCAGAATAAGGAGAATACTCCTGCAAGTCTTCAGCCGAAGACTCTGAAACATCCAAGCCTGCTCAAAACTCCCCAACTCTGGTTCCACCCTAGGCCTCTTATCAGGAGGGGGCAAAGAACCTCTAATCAAAGTAATTAAATCTTCTGCCATTTTAAGCATGTGCTTCTTGGGCACAGATCCTGATGAACTAGGAGTGACACCAACAGAAGCTAAACCTGGCCTGCCTCTGGGAGAAGCCTTGGAAACAGAAGGAGAGGGCCTAACCACCCTAGGAAGGGAGGGGAGTACAGTAACCTGAGAAGCCCCTTCAGCCTGACCTGCCTCCTGAGAGGCCACATCCTGCAATAACAAAGTCTCCCCCTGGGACTCCAGAGAAACCTCCGGCGGAACCACCGGTTCCACCGACACCTCTAAAGAACCGGCGTCCAGTACGGACGACTCTTCTTGCCTGGGTTTAGCTGCTTTGTCTTTGTGCTTCTTCGAAGAAGGCGTCGGAGCATCCGACGGCATATTATAATTGCACCGCTTCCCGAAGACCAACCTGGCACAATCTAACCTTCGCTTAATAGTGCGCTTATTGAACCTAGCACAAAAGCGACACCCAACAACGTCGTGCTCAGGCCCCAAACAAGGAATACACAAAGTATGATAATCTCTATGCGGTATCTGTTTCCCACAAGAAATACAGTTATTCACTTTTCTGACATCCGGTAAACCACTGAGGCAAGAAAAACTAAAATATTCCCAACGGGTACTTAGCCAACTTTGACTCGGTCTGAAACTCCGAATTCGAAAAATTTCAGAACGCCGAACGGCACTTGCAACGCTGCTTCTGCATCGGACCATGCGGCAAAAAAGACTGAGGATATGACGTCGGTCATGCGCATTTGTACCCTGACGTCCTGATGTCAGTCTTAAGCGCCTTGACCGACGTCAGCCTAATACTTTGATATTCGGGCCGACCGAGGACAGCGGACTACCCAAGTGTAAGGACTGCAGCAATGTGAGATGAAGAACATCCATAAAACCATTTCTGTAACGTATGCAGATGTAAAGATACTGGCAAAGCAGGGCAAAGACAATTGTTTGGTATACATGCTCACATAGTGGGTCTAGACGAAGGCGAAAGAAGCTGATGCAAGATTATTTGATATTAGAATACATTTTGATTCAGTTATATTGATTTCTTTATATATATGAAGTCTTTAACTGGAGAGGAACAAAAAAATGTTATTGGTGGGCATTATATAGTGGTCCAGAAATGGTGCTGCTAGTCAGGCCAGGTGCTTCAGAGGGTGCCGATTTAGAGAAAGGGGTAAGAAAAAGGTGGTCTCATCTCCCAGGGACCACTTAGTCTAATGGCAGAAACCTGGTAAGGCAGCACTGAGACACACAAACAAGAAAATAACACATATTACAATGAGTAAATTATATGGAGTTTACATCTTAATCCCTTACAGAGATAATATCCAGAATGCTACATACAAAAGGAATATTAACAAAAGGCATGCTCAAACAAAGCTTTACAAGTAAATAAAATAATAGAATATTTATAATTTAACCTGCAAAACAAAACTGAAGTCTGGCTTCTAGAATAGTCACTGCTGAAGTCTTATTCACTCCATAAAGTAAGACAGGATAGGCCAAAGCCAGAAACTGAAAAGCTGTTATATTATTATAATTATTATTATTATTATTATTATTTTGTCTGTTTCAGACAACCTAAGGAATATAATCTAACAAACTGATTGGACTACCCTTAAGACCCTGAAAAGCTTTTTTCGGGGCTGTTACGTTGTGTGTAAAATAGATTATTTTACTTTATTTTACTTAACTGTATACAGCTTCTCTCTTATAACCACCTTTATTTTACTTAATTGTACACCTCTTCCTTCAACCTACTCATCCTCTTAAAGCACTCTCTCCTTTCGCCCACCTTTAGTTTTACTTACTACACTCCTTCCCTCAATATCCTCAAACTCCTTAGCTACATATCCTAATGGCCCCAACACACAAATCTGTACTCACAAACCTACTACTCTTAACTACAACTCTTGCTTCTCTCACAATACCATACACATTAACCTTTTTTGAACACTTCTCTCTTCCTGAACACCACCACCCCTACCAGCAAACTCTACCAATTTCTCCCATAAACTACCTCAATCACAGTAACGTAACCTCCACTTCTATCTATATATTACCAACATACCATAGAGCTACCCATGTTACTTACTTCCTTATCAAAAAATCCCCAAACAATTTCTACATAATCCTTAAGTTTGTACAATATCTTCAACAACACCCCCTATTAGATGGTGATATTCATCCAAACCCTGGCCCCAATACTGATATTCCCAATAACCTACACAACCTAGCATCTCCTGCTATCACTAACTTAAATAGACCCTCTAACTCCTTCCTAATAGCTCACCTTAACATCTGTAGCATTAACAATAAAATTACCCACCTACATGCACTCTTAGATGTGCACTCATTCGATATTCTCTGTATTACAGAGACATGGCTAAAGCCCTCAACTCTGGACCAGGAGATAACCCCTCCTGGATATAATATCCTGAGATGTGGCCGTAAAACCAAAAAGGGTGGAGGTGTAGCCATTATGTATAAATCTGACCTCAAGTTTCTCCCTTCAATGTGCTCCTACCATCGGATACCAATTCAGAAACTCTTAGTGCCAAACTTCAAATCAACAACTCCAAATTTATCTAATTTGCACATATCTCCCCCCCTGGAAATAATATCAATACTCTTGAAAACTTACTTAGCTACCTCGTTACCCACCTACCTCAGGAAACCATTGTATTAGGTGACTATTATAGACTGGGCTACCTGCAGTTCCCCTAATCCTACCAATCATATAAATCTTTACGGATTCTCACAAATTATAACCACTCCTACTAGAATCCATAAGCCAAGCAGTAAGGAAACCACCCTAGACTGGATCCATATCAACAGCCACCTTGATACTTATAAACCAGGAAGCCTTCCTGATGATATTAGTGACCACATGCTAACTTACATTATTAAACAAAGAATCCATAGCCCAACTACTAATAATTTTAAAACCTCCCATTCCAAAATTTTTTTTAATCCAGAGAGCTTCCAAAATGAACTGAAAGCATGTGACTGGTCACCCATGTCTTTTCTTCCACTTGATGAAGCATTGACCTACTTTAACACTAGATTCCTTCAGATCCTAGATTACCCATGCTCCCCATCGCTCTTTCTGAATAAGGACCAAAACTGCCCCCTGGCTCACAAAACAAACTAGGCAAAAGATCCTCCTCAGAAATAAAATTTGGGGCAAATGGAGAGTCTCCAAATGTCCATCAGATCACCTTTACTTTAAACAGTTAAGAAATGCCACCAAGAACGATATTCTCAGAGACAAAAAAGACTACTACCTTCACCTCCAACAAACCCATCAAAAACCACAAAAATTCTGGTCTGGCATAAACAAACTTCTTCAGCCAGGGCACTCAAACTCCTGCCCCTTCTGGGTTCAACCACAATAACTCTAACCAGATTCCTGATACCTTTAACAACTACTTTACTGAAGCCATTCAAACTCTAGCCAATACTTTACCACCTTTTACCACATCCCCATTAAATACCACTAAGACTCCATCTCCATCCTTTCAAATACAACCGGTACCTACATCCCTCATTTGCAAACTCCTTCAAAAACTAAAACCATGCACCCCTTCTGACTGTCTTCCAGCTGAATACCTGCAAATTGCAGCGAAAGCCATGGCCTATCCCATCTCCATCCTTATAAATAGAACAATGTTAGAAAGCAAAATCCCCTCCATATGGAAAGTATCCCACATCATCCCTCTACATAAGGGTGAGTCATCTACTGAACTCTTCAACTTTCGTCCTATCGCCTTACTGTCTCCAATAGCTAAGATAACGGAAAAATGCATACACAGACAACTACTTGACCACCTTCACCAAAATAATCCACTTGCCAACTGCCAACATGGCTTTAGGCCATTCCATAGCACAACAACTGCCCTACTATCCTTTTCTGACTCCATAAACAAAAATCGTAACAATAACACTTTTTCCTCTGCACTATTTATTGACCTTTCAAAAGCCTTTGATATGATCAACCATAATATGCTTATAGACATTCTAAAAGCCCAATAACTTGACCCACAAGCATTACAATAGTTTAAATCCTATCTGGAAAACAGACAGCAAGCAGTACTGTGGGATAATAATCTTTCTAAATCTCTCCCTGTGAACACTGGAGTACCCCAAGGCTCTATTTTAGGACCTCTACTCTTATCATTGTTTATTAATGACCTACATACCAAAATTCCTCAGGCCACCTGCATACAATATGCAGCTGACTCTACTTTAATTTGTTAAGCCAAGTCCATAACCTCTCTCCAGTCCCTCACCCAAACAGTATTTAACAGTGTTGAAAATTGGTTCATGCAACACTGCCTCCTCCTGAACCCCCCAAAAAACAAAATTATTGCTCTTTGCTCCTACTCATAAGTCACCTCAACTGCACTTCACAATAACTTTTAACAATGCAACTAACATATCCCCAGAAACTTCAACCAGTCTACTAGGAGTAACAATTGATAATAACCTTAGTTTTGATGACCACATTAATTCTACAATAAAGTCTGTCAACAAAAACTAGGCACCCTTTACAGAATCAAACCCTTCCTTTCCCCTTCAGCCAGAATGACTATTGCCCAGACCCACCTTATCTCTACCCTGTTCTATGCTTCTGCAATATATACCAATCTAACAAAAAACAACCTCACCAAACTTTCCACCAGTTACAATAACATAGCCAGATTTGCCACTGGCACCACCTTTAGAACTCACCACTGTCTCAACCTAAAACAACTGGGATGGCTAGAAAAGCAGAACCAACTACTTTGTTAACAACTTATCACCCAAAAGATCCTTTACTACCCTAATAATACCCCTATCCTCACTAACCTGATCTCACCCTACAAAAATCTTGCAACACTACGCTCAGCTAATAAGCTTCTAGTTTCCACTATTAAATCAAATAAAGCTGGGGGCTCACTTTTTACCAACACAGCAGGTAAAATCTGGAACCAGCTTCCTACTGAACTTTCCACCCTTGCTTCCACTCTTCTTTTTAAAAAAAACATCTTAAAGAATATCTTACAACTCACTGGCTTTGTCCCTGTTCTAACCCTGACTGATATCTCATTCCCCTTCTTGCTCTCTCTATACTTATTTACTTTACTGTTTTATGTCACCTATCTGTAATTTCCTTCATAGTACTGGGGAAAAATGTATATTTTTTGCTCTCTGTATTTGATCTTAGGTTAAACCTACTAAATTACTCTGTAAAACTTTTGTTCTGCCCAGTGTAGCCAATATACTATAATTCACTTGACTATTGCTATATATTGTATTCTTTGTCACTGCTGATGCTTGGAGCTTTTCTCCCAGGGCCTCTACTGAAAATGGGCATATATCCAGTTAGACTAGCCCGGTCAACAAATGTAAAATAAATAAATAAAATAAATAGATAAAAGGAGCAAAGTGGTGATTCTAGATACCCACATTTTCTCTAAGAATTGATTGACTGATGGTGAGTGTTTACATTTCTCTATAAAAAGCCTCATTTTCTGTAATGAAAATGTTTACTTTCCTAAAAGGCAACTCTGCCAAGGCACTAGGAGTAAACTCAATATTATTTATCCACGTTAATGTGTTATTTTGAATGGTGTGTGATTTATTAACAGTTATAGGAAAGAGAGAACAACCCTAGAGTAATTAGAAAGACAGCATAAGTTTAGACTCTTTGCTGGGAATTCTGTTTTAATGACAAATGATGTAAACTAATGCCTTTGCAGCAGTGTTTTCAATATTTAAAACTGAAGTGTGGAAAATTATTCATAGGTTCACAGGTTCATACTAGGCTATCTGCCCTAGGGCATTTATAAGCCTAGCCAGAGTATGTTTGGCTTTCGCCACCCATTTTAAATTAATTTTGCTATACCCTTTTTCGAGGTTAGTAATACTGTGCCTCTGTCTAGCAGTGACACAGAAGTGATACCCGGGGTAAACCTATGATCTCCCATCCACTCATCAAGATTCCTCTTGAAGAGAGTCAATGAGGGACTCTGCCTAACCTGGACTGGGATTTTATTCCATAGTGAAGGGAGCCTCTGGGTTATGAATCTGTCCCTCCAGCATGTTCTATTTATTTCAGTGCTGAGGTTCACGTCTCTCGAGCGTGTAGCTCGATGGGATTTGGATTTTTTGAGGTGCAGCATGTCCCTTAATTCTGGGTTGGACATGGCCTTATACGTCAGGCACAGGTCACCTCTGAGCAGGCGGTATGCCACTGAGTAGAGCTGGAGTTTCTTTAACCGGGCAGCATATGGCATCTGTTTGAGCCCTTTGATCCTCTTGGTGAGGTACTTTTGGGGTCTTTCCTGTTGCTGCAGGTGTTTGGTAAGGTACATCCCAAAAGGGGCATTGTACTCGATTATGGGCCTGATGAGGGATGAGTAAAGAGGCATGATGACCTCCCCTAATCTAGAAGTGAATCCCTTCATGATTAGGTGGGCTATATAAAATGTTTTTCTAACTACTTTGGCCACGTGGTTGTCAAATGAGAGACTGCTATCAACTTGGGTCCCCAGGTCCCTAATTACTTCTTCTGTACTTAATGGATTACCACCTATGTGGTAACTTGTGGGCACTTTGTTTTTGCCAAAGGGGATGACTATACACTTTTTGGCATTCAGCTTGAGGCCATGGCTCTGGCACCAGTTGTCTGTTTCTATGAGGCCCTTTTGGAAGATGCTTGTGTCAGCTGGAGAGTCGATTATGGCGCCCAGTTTGCAGTCATCTGCGAACTTGGTCAGCCACAGTACTTCCGTGTTGGCCTGTACCTCCTTGAAATATATACCATATTAAGCTATATTGAGCCATTTATTATTTTTTTCAACAGGAATAGGAAAATAAGAAATATTTGATCTATGTAAGTGAAATATAGCCCTAATACAGGAATATTAATTTATTAGGTTCATAGGTTCATACTAGGCTATCTGCCCTAGGGCACTTATAAGCCTAGCCAGAGTGTGTTTGGCTTTCGCCACCCATTTTAAATTAATTTTGCTATGCCCTTTTTTGAGGTTAGTATACTGTGCCTCTGCCTAACAGTGACACAGAAGTGATACCCGGGGTAAACCTACGATCTCCCATCCACTCATCAAGATTCCTCTTGAAGAGAGTCAATGAGGGACTCTGCCTAACCTGGACTGGGATTTTATTCCAGAGTGAAGGGAGCCTCTGGGTTATGAATCTGTCCCTCCAGCATGTCCTATTTATTTCAGTGCTGAGGTTCAAGTCTCTCGACCACGTAGCTCGATGGGATTTGGATTTTCTGAGGTGCAGCATGTCCATTAATTCTGGGTTGGACATGGCTTTATACGTCTGAGCAGGTGGTATGCCACTGAGTAGAGCTGGAGTTTCTTTAACCGGGCAGCAAGCATATGGCATCTGTTTGAGCCCTTTGATCCTCTTGGTGTGGTACTTTTGGGGTCTTTCCAGTTGCTGCAGGTGTCTGGTAAGGTACATCCCAAAAGGGGCATTGTACTCAATTATGGGCCTGATGAGGGATGAGTAAAGAGGCACGATGACCTCCCCTGATCTAGATGTGAATCCCTTCATGATTAGGTGGGCTATATAAAATGTTTTTCTAACCACTTTGGCCACATGGTTGTCAAATGCGAGACTGCTATCAACTTGGGTCCCCAGGTCCCTAATTACTTCCTCTGTACTTAATGGATTACCACCTATATGGTAATTTGTGGGCACTTTGTTTTTGCCAAAGGGGATGACTATACACTTTTTGGCATTTAGCTTGAGGCCATGGCTCTGGCACCAGTTGTCTGTTTCTATGAGGCCCTTTTGGAGGATGCTTGTGTCGGCTGGAGAGTCGATTATGGCATCCAGTTTGCAGTCATCTGCAAACTTGGTCAGCCACAGTCCTTCCGTGTTTGCCTGTACCTCCGAGAAATATATACCGAACAAGAGAGGTCCCAGGACTGAGCCTTGTGGGACGCCACTTGTAACTGGTTTGGAGTCTGACATGGCTCCAGCAATTCTAACCATGTGGGTTCTGTCCTTGAGCCAGTTTGCAACCCATCTAGTGACATAGGGGTTTATAATTTAAGCTGGTGAGCTTATCTATAAAGCCCGAGTGGGGTACTGTATTGAAGGCTTTTGCGAGGTCCAGGTAAGCTGTGTGGACCACCTTCCCCTCATAAATGGCCTTGGTGACTGTTTCAAATAAATTGACCAGGTTTAAGAGGCAGGATCTGCCCTTAACAAAGCCGAACTTGGTAGGATCCAGTGTCTGTAGGTCCCCAATATCTTTATTTATGAGGTCCATGATGATCCTTTTCATAGCTTTGCAGACCAAGCTAGTCAGGCTTATGGGGCGATAGTGCTGGTGTG